>NW_026859112.1:0-13593 GCF_026571515.1 Ruditapes philippinarum | reverse complement strand
TTTTTATTATTTCACAACAAACATTGACATGTGCTATGCATTCAACTCCTGTTAGCTAAATAATGTAAAGTATAATACAAAGATAATTTTCAAAATGGAAAATTAGGCAATGTAAGAACTGTATATATTAAAGATCCTGTAACTGATTTTTTATGGTTTTATATAATAAATATACTGCTCAAATGAAGATTTATCAATAGTGTAAGTTCCTAAAGGCATTATTTGTAAAAATTTACCGAATTTACATTTCATATTAATAAAAGGAGGTAATTAGTAATTTATTTTCTATAAAGTCTTAGTCATAATTTTCAATAAGAAATGAATGCATATATGTTAATGATTACATATAATGTGAACAAATATTTGCAGTACTTATTTAACATACTCTTCGATGTTTGAAAATGGTATTAAAAGCATAATTATATACATATATAAAATTTAACTTAAGTGTGCTAACAACCTTAATAAAACATTAAAATATCTTACCGTTACTATTGTAAAATACTTATTAAAGAATATTCTTTTAAGTAAATTGTCATTTTATCATTGTTTTTATGGAATAAACTATCTCAAAAACATATTATTTCTATGTAATTGGATAAAATAATGTTGTGTTTCTGCTGTTAATGATGTTACTCATCCTGTTTAGAGGAGATATAATCAAATCACACGAGTATATAACGAGCACGTGAACAAAATTTATTTATAAATGTCAAGGTAGGTAAGGAATACTGACGCTAAAATAAATATCATAAAGACTATATACCCTGTCTATATGTTTATTATGCGTTATTTCTAAAAAATGACTGAAATCGTAGTAAGTCAAATCTTTAGAATTAATGCCATTTTATATGAAACTGACACGAAATGATATCGATTTTGACACATTTAGTTAAGTGCCGTTTTCAAATGATGTGATTTGTTCAAAAGTGTTCAACCTTATATTACTGTATATTTAAAATGTTCTTCCTTCGTCTTTATTCCATTATATTTAAACTATGTTTAAAGTGATTCATTTAAACTTTGTTCGTTGAATAAATTTTCTCCTGGACACATGACATTTACATGTAGTATATTTATTGTATTGTATTGTATTATCATTATATTGCAAACTCCAATTAGCTTAATTGTATTTTGACAGCATTTGATAGAGAATATGTGAATGAATAAGGTGTTTCCAAAGCTTTGTCTGAATTTCTTACAGCACTGTTCCCTCGTTTATTGCATTTTTTTTATATATTCCTGAAGTATAAGTCAGTTCACTTTGTTTTTAAATATTTTACCCCAAAAAACCCCGTTCCATCCCATTGACTAGGTATTTATCTTTTGACTGGAAACTTAACATTTTACTAAAGGCATGCAAGTATTGCATATAAGATTACAGCTATAGCTACATTTCGGTCACAACTATTATTGATTGGCAGTGAGTAATTTAGCTGTCCATAGTCGAGACTGTTGACGTTAAAATATTTGCTTGATTGTCAACTTAAGTTCCAAATCAACGTACTTGTCGTGGAAGAAGGAGATCAGTAAATTACGCAGCTGGAAAATAAGACGACTGATTATAAAGTAAATATAAACGTAAAAATCCTGCCGAGCTAATTATTGTTATATTGTATATTTATCTGTTTGTCTTACATAAGGGAAACAAAATGAATTGTCCTTAAGAAACGTTTAATCACTCCATAGTTTATTCAAGGTTGTTCATTATACCGCCCCAAACAAAGTTTGGTGAGGAAAGGGCATATAGGAGTCAATCAGTGGTTGGTTGGTCGGTCGATTGGTTGATCAATATTTTCAATTAAAAACATAATATGTCCGTTGTATGAAATAAAATGCTACTATAATTATGATCCAAGCATAAGGTCAATCACAAATGAATTAAGTTGATGCCTGCTTTTACGTATTACAGAGTTATTGGCCTTTATTACTTTTCCTTGTCCGGAGCATAACCTGAAAAGCGCTGGTTGGAATTTGAAACAACTTGATACAATGGTCGAGAACAATAAGGACAACAATAAGGAGAAGTGCAGTGCATAAAAACCATAACTCTATCTAACTTTCGAAAGTAATGATAGAGTTATGGCCCTTTTTAACTTTTCCGTTACATTTTTCTTGTCTAGAGCATAACTTGAAAACCACTCGTTGGAATTCAATACAACTTCATACAATGGTCAAGTACATTCAGAGAAAGTGCAAGGCACGAGAACCATAACTCCATCTTGTTTAATCACATATTGCCTTTCATAACATTTTCTTGTTCAGAGCATAACTTGAAAACCACTGGTTGGAATTCAATGCAACTTCCTACAATAGTCAAGCATAATAAGAAGACGTACATTGCAAAAGAACTTTAACTCTATCCAGAGTAATTATAGAGTGATTGTCATTTGTTACTTTTCCTTGTCGCAGAGCATAACATGAAAGTTACTGGTAGGAATTTAATACAAGTTCATACAATGTTCAAGTACATTGAGAGAAAGCGCATTGCACAGAATTGATAGCTTTCTTGACTCATTTTAGACTTAATGCCCTTTGTTACTTTATATTGTCTAGTGCATAACTTGATAATTAATGGTTAGAATTCAATGCAACTTCATACAGTGGTCAAGCGCAATAAGGGAAAGTGCAGTGCTGAAAAACCGTAACTCTATATGGATTTATTACAGAGTTATATAATAAAACGTCATCAATGGTCAACTACAGTGAAAGGAAATGCAACGTACAAGAACAATAACTACCTTTAATTGCCACAGCCATAACTCTATGTCAATGCTTATACAAGGTAATCTGTTACTATTATCTTCCTCAATTCCAAAGCAGTCTTGTAGAGGTATTAATCACATTTAGTGATATCTCTAGTTTATTTTGTTGTCTTTTTATTTGACAATAGGTATGTATGTTTTATGTACAGTCAAAGCAAAACAAACGATATTTCAAAGTAAAATTGCCAATCACCAGCATTGCTGATGTTGTCATAAAATGTCTAGATATCTTATATAAACGTGTACTTTCGCAGTTTGTATTATCTGTTGGTAAAAGTAGGCATCAGCTTAATTCATTTGGGACTGACATTATGCTCGGCTCATAATAGTAGCATTTCATTTCATACATTGTTCGGACAACGGACATATGTTTTTCAATGAAAATTGTGTCATTATTTCCAATTGTAGATTAAGAATTAAAGGTAATACGTCATTCTGTTATGAATGTGATGCCTAATCGTTTACAGAGACATTTAATCTACCATTCTTGCTCAAAATTCAATTTGATTTAAACAGTCCATTCCGTTATATTTGTATTTAAGTTATTTTGCAACAATAAGCACCCATCAACATATGAGTGTTCCGTTCTAGACGACAAATTACGAAAACCTTTAGAACGTTTTGAAAATAATTGAAAATCTATCATTAATGAACAATTATAACAGAACACAGACTCGTCAAATTATAATATGCTCTATTACAAAGTACATTGATTGAAAACCAAATGAACTTAAGATACAAAAAATAATTATCAGTATTTTAGTCTAAACAATTAAAACAAATAAATATTTCCCAAAAAGCATTGACAGTGTGTTCTTGCATTTATCATTTCCCCTTGTATTTCGAAGTATGAACATACTACATATACAGATTCCTTGTTATTTATCTCACGGGGGAATTCATATAAGATGGAACAAATTAAATTTGGCCTCTGGGTATACGTTCATTAGTTTATTCACACAGTTCACAATAATATCTAAATTAGAGTCTTACTTTCTGTTTTAAATGCATTTCCCTGTTTATATTGCAAATGTTTACACTGATCACCATACGATAATTACAACAAAAAGAACAGAACAGAATTGCCATAAGCACAGGCTGTCCAGCGTCCCTAAAATTCCTAAAAAATCCTATTTTTTTCAGTTTGGCTAAAATTCCTAAAAAATGAAAAAATCAAAGGGAATTCCTAAAAAAGCCCTATTTTTTCACTTAAATTCCTATTTTTTTTTATCTTTTGTGATAAACATGTCGCGAAACAACCATGTTTCAATCACAACCTAAATTCGAACACAGTCAGTGGAGGACTAAATTGCATAAAGTCACATGTTGTATTTACCTCAACTCATGCAGAAATGCTATACTTGATTGTCAGGTGTTATCAGAAAAATAATAAGAAACTGTTTGTTTTAAATGTAACAATGAAAATTGTCTGATTTTGACTATATCAAAATAGTCACCTGTTTAAAATTGTGATAAAAAAATTTCCAAGGAAGTTACAATGAACATTTTTATTGGCCACAGAGTTTTACCATTTACCTCAGTCTTAGGTGTGTTTAAAGGAACTATTTACATGATTAACAACTAATTTTCATCAAACTTTATGTAGGGGTCCAAATATTAATAAAATCTTAATTTGTAATCAAGTTATTTTTCAAGTGATGACTAGAACAGATCTTTTGTAAGTGATACCAGACAAGTTTTCATAAAAATTTGCTAATTATAAGGTGGGCAAGGTAAACTGGCAGTAAAATGATTGGATGCTTTTACCATTTTGCTACCCAATTAGCGTACTAAGAAGTTACACCTTCAGCTGCCCTTCTTGTACACACTAACATGTACTGAACATATGTTATAACATATAGTGCAATTTTTTTTAAAATCTGGAAAAAAAACTGTTGAAAATCATTGAAAAAAACTGACACTGTTGTGAAATTTTCTACAATTTACTTGAACAAATTCATCATAGGTGTATACCCTGCTGTTTGAATTTAAGTTTAAACATTCCTTGGAATGACTTGAGTGGGTCATATCGTTTTTATTGTTTTTAAGAAAGATCAAGACTTGTTGAAAATGTACCAACCTTAAAATGAATAAATGTTGATAAGAAATGCATTTATAGCTAAAATAAATCTAAAACATAATTTCCCCTTCCATTTATTATTGGCTAATCATAGCTTAACTAATTGAATATTGGTTGTTCAGGGATATTTATAACTTTCAAAATGTTTTCATTCTAGTTATGTTTTAATGTAGTTTTTCAGCTCTTTTTAAAGGCAGTTGACCAGTGAATCCATTTCTTCACTATGGAACACTGGTTACACCTGTGCTATCACAGAACTAGAGCATTATTTGTGAGTTACTTTTGTGTCAAATATGCAAAGTTGAGCCCATATCATGGTCTTTTGAGGCCATAATTTAGTTATAAAATTCCAAATTTTAGCCCTAAAATTTCCTTTATTTACCCTAAAATTCCTAATTTTAGCCCTAAAATTTCTTTAAAATTGCCCTAAAATTTGCCCTAATTTTTTGTTAGTAGGTGCTGGACAGCCTGTAAGCAACAAAATCATTGCTTGGCGTTATGAGTTGTATTGGTTATTGTTAATAAAAGCGTATGCTATAATTACTGTATCCTGTAATATTTGTCAATTTATGACTAATCGTCTTGACGTTTACAGAATATAATCAAAGTTTCAGCTGTAAGCAATATTCTAAGAAAGAGCGAAACTTTGATAATAATCATATTAATAACCTGCAAAATTAAAGTACAATTAACCATTTTCAAAACGTTATAGAAAAACAAACAGTGTAGCTCAATTCAATTCCTGTTAGCAAAAAAATGGAGAATATAATACAAAGATAACTCCAAAATGGAAAACTGGGCAATTTTAGAATTGTATATAGAAAATGTCTTAATGTAAATTACGCAGTTGAAAACTTAGGCGACTGATTATTTAGTAAATATAAATGAAAAAAATCCTGCGGAGCAAATTATTGTTAAACAAAATATTTATCTGTTTTTCTTACATTATGGAACGAAATGGATTTCCTTTAAGAAACCTTTTATCACTCCTTGGTTCATTCAAAGTTATTCATTCATTTTCTTTTTTATTTGGTTTTATTTGATAATAAGTCTGTAAGTATTATTTACATAAGAGAGATGTGATTACCTGTAATCTGTGAAATTTAAAGGTCCGATCACCCAATTTAGAGCTTGACTTAAGAGCATATAAAGACAAACGTCATGACTTAAAAAAATATTGCAATGTAAGTCTGTATGAGTACCAGAGAAGTAATGGGCAAGATTTATTCAATGATAGTGAAAATACTACTTTGTTTTGGAAAATTTTAAAACGGTATGAACCCGTTTCACTAAACGATAATAGTATAAATACAAAGGACTGTTGTTTTTTTTATTTCATAGTTTATTGGTCAATTAGGATGTAACTACTGTAGATCTCAATTTAGGTAACAATCATATTCATGCAAGACCTTACAGCATATTCTTTAAATCAGATGTTTACACAAGAAGAAATTCGGTTCTCTATATCAAAACTTTTTAATAACAGAAGTACTTGTTTTTGATGGAATCCCGGTCGAGGTTCAGAAATAATATATGGACGATATTGCTCCAATCTTGTTAATATTGTTTAACAAAATTTTACAAACTGGTATATTTCCACAGTGTTGGTTACCCCTATTTACAAATGTAGTCCTAAAAGTATTCCTGGTAATCATCAGGGTATTTCAATTACAAACACCATGTATAAAATATTTGCAGGTGTTATTAATAAACGACTGTATGACTTTGTATTGACCAAAAGATATGGCAAAATTGATGAGTCGCAAACTTGTTGCAAAGCGGTACCCCTCTGTGTTCCTTCATGTGTTTTTCATGTCTGTATTGCTACTTGTTTTGAATGTTTTGTGATGTCTGCCTTGTTTGCTTGTTCGATTACCGTTGACGGTAGGTATTCCCCCATCCCCCCCCCCGAATTTTCCCATTTTGTTCCCACTCCTGATTTTTTTAGAATATCAGATCATCAAATTGACCTCGGCTTTTGCCATTATAACTCACCTAAGCTCAATTCAACTCAACTATTTATTTATTTCATAATGAAAGGTATACAGTCTTACTTAAATAGATATCAAACAATTAAACAGCATTTATTAATGGCCATGTAAATATATATAATAGCAATAGAAACCTAACAACAAAAATCGTCAGTTTTCATGAAAAATCTGGTACGAGGCGCCCTAAAATGATGAAGTCATATGACTACCCGAACGCTGCTAAAACAGAAATACATTGTAATTTAAATGTAAATTAAAGTAATGATATTTGAATCGAGAATTAAATCCGGTACAGTGATTTTTACGTGTAAATTACAGTTAATGTACGAGACTTTCATTTTTAGACAGGGAGAAACAAAGTTATCCCCCGGAAGCATTAATCACAACAAAATTAATTAAAATTGCAGAATCGGTTTGATTGAGTCTGTACATGAAGATAATGAATAAGTTCAAGATCACTCACGCCCCTAGCACCAGCTTGAGCGGTACTCAATCTTCAACACTTTCAGTGCTGGCATCAATGATCCCAAAGGACCAGAAAAATATAACAACACTGAAGTGAAATACTAGGCAAGTGTTTACGGCTCCCAGCGATTATAATTTGTCATTTTATTCTGTTGAGTCCTACATGTACTGTAAGAACCAATTTTATTGTAGTTACTTTGGATCATATCATAATTATTATAATCTATATATCAGGCTGTATAAAACACTTTAATTATGGAAATTACATTACCTGTAATAGTCCCTTTAAGATACATGTAAGTAAGTATGTCCTTCCTACTCCCTTATGTTATCTTTTAAACGTTTTTTGTTTCCTTTTATTTTCTTTTTTGATTAAATGTCTAAATATTGAATCCCTTATGTACGTGTCAATATTCTATTTTTCTTTTATATATTTTATCGCCTTTCCCAACTGTACATAATTTAGGTATATAATGTAGTCATATAAATTATGTGCGCAGCACTCATAAATATCACAAATACGTTTTCTGAGACTATAAATTTTCTTACATTTTCCGCATGAAAGGATGTTTATGTATAAAGATTCTTTGGAAATAATATCAATTAATTTGACTTTGATGCCTACATGATAGAAATTATCAGTATTTATGAGACTATATATTTATACATTATATCCATAACGTGATCGTTTTACGCTAAATAAATTGCTAAAATAGTCCTTTGTATTTTGGTATTCTTTTTGTAATGTATAGTCAAAGTACTGATCGATGTCGTATGGAGCGTGATTTTTTTTAAATAATTGCGTACTTACATGTAAAACATGAAAATGTAATGTGACATGTAAATGAAAACAAAAAAAGCAAGACATTTTTATCAAATACATAATGACGTAATCCTCGGCGCGTGAGTGTATTTTTAAGGACATTAGACTAGAATGTATTCTAGTCAAATAAAAATGCCTTGTGACGTATTTTTATCTTCGAAAGATATTTATACAAAACATGAAATATTGTTTTCACAACACATTGATAGATGTACTGAAACTTTAACTGATACTTTACAAAAGGAGGTACCTAGAATGACAATGTTGCAGACTCAGGTTTGATCGTGCATATTCATGGATGGTAGTGAACTTTCATTATGAACTTTAATGCCATCTTATCAAAATGTATGATGTGGTTATCATTGCTAAACAAGTTATTCCAAATCTAATGTGAAATATAGAACAGAGCATAAATTTATATCAGTAACTTGTACATAATTATACAAACATACCATACAGTTATAATATACCGTTATGTTCACATTTACATATCAGAGTCATGCGTCTCTATGATAGTGTTTACATACATTCAGTTTCTTAGAAACATTAATTTAATGGCATTTTTATAGTAACTATAAGCAATGAATATCCCTCTTTAATATGTGTAGTTAGTCTGTGGTATAAATATGGATTTGCGTATGAAAATTGTTTAAAGCCAATATATTTCTTAAATTCTTTAATATATCATTTCTGTACATAGTGAATTTTAAACTAAAAAGGTAATTGTTTTATAGTTGACGAGCCCCTTTTAAATCTGAAATGGATTGATCATGTATATTTCATTATGAAATGCTGATTTGAAAATATATGTAGAAACATTAATGAGACTGAAATAAATAAATAAATAAGCATGCAAGTTACAGTTTACGCCCCCTAGCAATGGTTGTAGTAGAGCAGGTGACATTTTGCGTTTAAGCTATCTACAGATGTGGCCATATAGAAACACATGTTGTAAGGTCACAAGGCAATGCGGGTTTTTATGTTGTTTACTTTACAATGTTTAAACTAATATCAACATTATTTGATTTTCAATAAGTATAATACAAATCCATTAAAACCGCAATTGATAAATTTCTTAAATAAACGACAACGGAACAAGTAATTAATGAAAAAAGTCCTGAAATATGATCAAACAGTAACGATTTTGTATAAAAGTTAAAACCATTAACTTCCCCTCGAAGCATAAAGCTTTACGTATCACCATATTAAGTGATAATTCTGAAAGAAAAGAAAAACACTTTCATAATCTAGATAGTTATTCTTGGAAAAAATATTCATATGTCCATTTTGCCAGTTACGTTAAGCGACAGTTATAACAGTCTAGACTTTATATGAACTAATTTTCTTTATAATCTAATTATATTTCCTTGGTCAATGATACAAGCTCAGTCATTCATTCATTATTAGAAAGCAGCTGTCATTTAAACAGATGCCTGAAGGTATAAATATTTCTACACGACTTATTCGCCTTAATGATTTTGTCGGGTAAAGAATGTTTATTAATTTAACTTTTTTGGACTTGAGTGATATACAGTTAATTTAACTTACTGAAAGTAAAGTTCAACCTATGTTAAATACCACCTGTATAATGAGTTCACACTGTATATCAAGGTCGCGCTTGAAAAGCCCTTCATTGATCAAAAATAACAGAGTAGGTTCCAAATAAGGTCCACTAGCTTATTAAAATGATGTTGCCTCTGTTCACAGGTTTGACTGTATGTTACAGTGAATGACGGTAAATATTAGTAAAACGGAAATAATGGTATTTCGTAACGGCGGTCCTCTACGTCATTCTGAAATATAGACATTCAATGGCCCTAAAGTTAACGTAACTTCGATATATAAGTACATGGGTCTTTTATTTACCCCAAAATTAATTTGGACTACCGCAAAATGTAGGCTAGCTGCACAGGCTAGAAAAGCCATATTTGCAATCAGACGTTATCAAATTTCATTTGGTCAATTCTCACATCAAGATATCTTTAAGTTGTTCGATTCCATGATAGTTCCGATATTGACATACGGAGCAGAAATTTGGGGTCATTCGTATTCACCCGAAATAGAAAAAGTGCAAATTGAATTTTGTAGATACTTTTTAGGTGTAAACGATTCCGTAAATAATAGTATGGCATTAGGTGAATGTGGTCGTCTTCCGTTATGCTCAATTTACTACATTAAATGCATCAAATATTGGTGTAAACTTTTACAGATGCCAGTGACGCGTTATCCAAGAAGCTGTTACAATATGTTAAAGTTGCAAGATAATATAGGGAGAAAAAACTGGGTTACACATGTACGCGAACTTTTATACAAATACGGTTATGGTTATGTTTGGATAAGCCAAGATATGGGAGATTTTAATATGTTTATATTTTCTTTTAAACAACGTATTGCTGACTGTTTGGAACAAAATTGGTCTGACGACATCCATTCCTCTACTAGATGTGATACATATACTACATTTAAATCTTTATTGAATGTTGAACAATATTTAACTATGGAACTGCCATTTCCTTTTAGGAAATCACTTGCGCGTTTCAGATGTTCAAATCATAGGTTAAACATAGAAATTGGGCGCCATTATGGTATTGAGAGATCAGATAGAATATGTCCATACTGTTTTATTAATAGTAACCGTTTAGTTATTGAAAATGAATATCATGCCTTTTTTATTTGTCCGAAGTTTGATAGTATAAGACAACAATATCTGTTTAATTTGTATAAGGGAAGACTAGAACCAGTTAATTTCTCATACTTAATGAAAACCGAATATCATCATACATTAAAAAGTTTAGCATTGTATGTAACCAAACTTATGACTGATATTGATAAGAATTGATTAGTTTCAAATATTTTTTTTCTAGAATATTACATGAATGTCTATTGTATACTGTTTTAAAACAAAAGTCTTTCTTTCTCTTTTTTCATGCATTCAAAGGAGTAGTTTTTGTATTTTTTTTTTCATTTTCGGAACTTGATACTGCGTGTTATACATTAAGGGTTGTGGTAATATGTATATTCTCTACCTTGTTGTACAATGTTAAAAATTATGGAATATGCTACTATTTTGTATTTCATAACTTGTGATAAAATCAGATGTATATGTATCTTTCTGTTATAATATTGTGTATTTGGGCCGATGGCCTAGAATTACATTACAATAAACTTGAAACTTGAGTGAATTGGTAGGAAGGTTTGCAACACCATTGAAATTATATCAATAATATTTAACATTACATGGTACAACAAGCCAGAAAATAATTTAATATCAAAAATCTAAGATCTTAATTAATCATTTATATGCTCATACCAAATCACTTAGGACTAGATCAACATTTTTCTGTCAAGACATTTTGTAATAATATCCAACTTATACATTCCTAAAATGTGTCACATTGTAGACCAAGCCGCAATAATTTCAATTTTTATTCAAGCATTTTTTTAGAACTTACGAACAATAAAATGTACAATTATTGTCATTCTTACTTTTAAGACCTTTATAATTGTTCTTTTAATATCAGATCTAGTGTGAAATTAACAGTATGAGAGGGATATTTAAGATTTTTGGTCAGAATCGACGACTCAATTGTCTTTATTCTTATTTTAAGCAGAAACGTTTTCTTGATTGCTTCTTAATCAAAGTTAATTGTTCTGTTTAATTGCATCGACGCATCCGATAGGATACTGGTTTCTAAGCTTGAACCGATTGAACAATAATTTCATCATATGTTTGGTTATAAATGAAAACGAAGTATTTCAATTATCAAATATCAAGACCTGATGGAAAATAAATAAATTTTTCATAACTTGAGCTTTCATAAAGATTTATTTTTATGAAACATGTCTATGTGTTATGAAGAGGGTTCTGCATTGCATAGATATCACTACAACTAAAGTCTACTCGTAGTATTGATAAAAAACCTCATTCCCATGTGACCTCGTATGAAAAATCAAAATCATATTTCATTTTTTATTACAACACATTATTTTTATTGTGTCACAGAGGAAGCGATATGTCGTATCTGTTATAAAACTTTTTGCTAAAAATCAATGATGTCTTAACAGTTTTTTTTTTGTTGAACCGCTTATATTTTGATCGCCACGGCAAAATGGACAAGAGCCCGGTTTGAGCCGGGTGATGCTCCCCGAATAGGTTTTGGACACAGGAAAGTACACCTCTTGTAGTTTCAGAGTTATGTCCATGGAAAAAGTTCAAAGTGCAATAATTCCAAAATTAGGAAAGGCAGAGTTACTGTTCTTTGCACTGCACTTCTAATCACTGTTATCTATCAACTTACCAAGTTTCTTGTTGATATCTCTTATGGTTTCCGAGTTATGTTCCGGACAACTTCAAAAAGTAAAAATAAACAAAGGGCAATAACTCCAGAATTAGGCAAAACAGAGTTATGATTCTCGTGCACTGTACATCTACCCATTGAGATACATCTACCTACAAAGTTTCATGTTGATATCTCTTATAGTTTTACAGCTATGTCCAGTACAAGATTTTTCTTAAAGGGGAGATAATTCAAAAATGAGGCTTAACAGAGTTATGTTTTTTTTGCACTGCTCTTCTACTCAATGAGATCTATCTACCTACAATGTTTCATCTTGATATCTCTTATAATTTTAGAGTTATGTTCCGGACAAAGTTCACTATTAAAATTAACTAAGGGCAATAACTCCAAAATTAGGACAAAAAGAGTTATTGTTCTTATGCACTGCACATCTACCCATTGAGATCTACTCACCTACAAAGTTTCATGTTGATATCTCTTATAGTTTTAGAGTTATGCCCCGGACAAGATTTTTCCATAAGGGGAGATAATTCAAAAACCCGGCAAAATAGAGTTATGGTTCTTTGACACTGCACATCTACCCATTGAGACCTATTTACCTACAAAGTTTCATGTTGATATCTCTTATAGTTTTAGAGTTATGCCCCGGACAAGATTTTTCTTTAAGGGGAGATAATTAAAAAATGAGGCTTAACCGAGTTATGGTTCTTTTGCACTGCACTTCTACTCAATGAGATCTATCTACCTACAATGTTTCATCTTGATATCTCTTATAGTTTTAGAGTTATGTTCCGGACAAAGTTCAAAGTGTTGAAATTAACAAAGGGCAATAACTCCAAAATTAGGACAAAAAGAGTTATTGTTCTTATGCACTGCACATCTACCCATTGAGATCTATTCACCTACAAGGTTTCATGTTGATATCTCTTATAGTTTTAGAGTTATGCCCCGGACAAGATTTTTCTATAAGGGGAGAAATAGAGTTATGGTTCTTTGACACTGCACTCCCCCTCAATGCCCTCTACCACTGTATGAAGTTTAAACAAATTATCTCTAAGGGTTTTCAAGTTATGCTCCGACGGACAGACGGACGGACGGACAGGCGGACAAGGCGCCGACTATATGCTCCCCCGAAATTTTTCGGGGAGCATAAAAATGTATTATTGTTGCG